>NC_053499.1:31283025-31285525 GCF_905171775.1 Rana temporaria | reverse complement strand
CATTACAGATACACAAATGTAAGTATAGCTACACAACAATTATCATAGCATTACAGATACACAAATGTGAGTAAAGCTATAGCAATTATCATAGCATTACAAATACACAAATGTGAGTAAAGCTACACAACAATTATCATAGCATTACAAATACACAAATGTGAGTATAGCTACACAGCAATTATAGCAGCACAGCTAAACAAATTTGAATATAGCTCCATAAAAAAATATTCTAGTAGTACAGCTAAGTAAATGGGAGTTCAGCTACACAACGATTAACATAGAAATACAGCAACACAACTGTGAACAGGGCTACACAACTATCACAAAGGGGGTGTAGCTTGGTTCTCAGGATCTATACAGGGAGATGGTAGCTCAGTCTGCCGGTTATATTTCAGAGCCCTTGGCACAGCCATGTTTCAGCACAACAATACAAACCTCAGTCTACAATTAACACAACCCAAACTTTCCCACTAATCCACTACTAATGCTCTGCATGCTTCAAAGCAGCACAACAATTTGTAAACCCCACAGTAACCGTACATGGTGCCTGCAAGTGTGGGCAAGGGCTATGCCAACAAGTATGATCAGAGGCTGTGTCCACAAGTGATCAGGAACTTTACCCACAATTGGAACTGTACCCACAGTTGATCAAGGAATGTGTCCGCAATTGGAACTGGACCCATATTTCATAATGGACTGTGTAAACAAGATGCCCACATGTGATCAGGGACTGCACTCACAAGAGATCAAGGACTGTACCCACAAGGGGCCACAGACTGTACCCACAAGTGTAATTAAAGGACTGTACACACAAGTAATCAAGGGCTGTACCAATAAGTTTAATTAAGGCTCACAAGTGATCAAAGACTGTACCCACAACTGATCAGATACTGTGCCCCCAAGTCATCAAGGGTTATACCCACGAGTCTAATAAAGGACTGTATTAATAAGTGATCAATGACTACTTACAAGTCTAATAAAGGACTGAACCCACAAGTGATCAAGGACCTGTGCCTACAAGTAATCAACGGCTGTGCCTACAAATCTAATAAAGGACTGTACACACCACTGATCAAGAAACTGTACCCACAAAAACTACCAAGGACTGTATCCACAAGTAATCAGAAGTGTAATAAAGGACTGTACACACAACTGATCAAGAAACTGTACCCACAAAAACGACCAAGGACTGTATCCACAAGTAATCAGAAGTGTAGTAAAGGACTGTGCCCACAACTGATCGGGCACTCTGCCCACAAGAAATCATAGACTATACCTACAAGTCTAATAAAGGACTGCACCCACAAGTGATCAAGGGCTGTATTTACAAGCGATCAGAAGTGTAATAAAGGACGGTACCTACAAGTAATAAAGGGCTGTACCTACAAATCTAATAAAGGACTGTACCCACAACTGATCTAGAAACTGTACCCACAAAAACGACCAAGGACTGTATACACAGGCGACCAGAAGTGTAATAAAGGACCTCTGTCTACAAGTAATCAAAGGCTGTACCTACGAATCTTAATAAAGGACTGTACCCACAACTGATCAAAAACTGTACCCACAAAAACGATCAAGGACTGTATCCACAAGTGACCAGAAGTCTAAAAAGGGACTGTCCTTACATGTGATCAAGGACTGTGCCCACAAGTCTAATAAAGAACTGTCCTCACAACTGTACCCACAAAAACGATCAAGGACTGTATCCACAATTGACCAGAAGTCTAATAAAGGACTGTGCCCACAACTGATCGGGCACTGTGCCCACAATAAATCACAGACTGTACCTACAATTCTAATAAAGGACTGTACCCACAAACACGATCAAGGACTGTATCCACAAGTGACCAGAAGTCTAATAAAGGACTGTGCCCACAACTGATCGGGCACTGTGCCCACAGGAAATAGACTGTACCTACAATTCCAATAAAGGACTGTACTCACAAATGATCAAAAAACTGTACCCACAAACACGATCAAGGACTGCAATCCACAAGTGATCAGAAAGTGTATCAAGGACTGTGATGAGGGATTGCACCCACCAGTGTGCCCACCCAAGGTCCAAGCTCTCACTCACCTTGCAGAGGCATCCCAGGCTGGCACACTCCCCCCTTGGATGAATGAGGGTGAATGTGGCTGTAATGAGCGAAGCTGAGTCCCTGATGTGTAGTGATGAGGAAATAAAAGCGGTGTTCCCAGGCACCGAGGCTCGATGGTTGCTGCCTTGTGAAGAGGAGACAGAGATTGACAGTAAGCGAGGCTGTCAGTGGGTGCAGGAGGGAGAGAGGGAGGCAGGCAGGCAGGCAGTGCAGTGCAGAGTGTGCAGAGTGCAGTGGCAGGCACAGAGCACACCTATGCTGATTGGTGATGGGTGAAGGGTATTAATGTATGTGTAGTCTCTTCTTGTGCCTCGCCTCCACTGTTCTTCACTGGCCCATTAGCACAGGCTGACCTCTGTCATCATCTCCCAGGAAAACACTTCCTCCTGCCTCTC
>NC_053499.1:31278025-31280525 GCF_905171775.1 Rana temporaria | reverse complement strand
TAATGGATAGATGTATATTTTGTATCCCTAGACCATGGTACTTTGGTTGCTGCTATTGTTATTAATATTCATTTTTAGTTAAGTGGTTGGAAGTGAGTAGAGAACACAAGTGCTGTGTCAGGGTGTCATTGTGCCTTGACATATGCTGGCTGAAGGTGTCAGTTAGTAATGGGGGGGCAGTGAGTTTCTGTATGTTGTGACCACACACCATAAAGTACATTTGTCCTGTGCTGCACTATTAATGCACACCTCACTACACCCCAAAGCATCCCCTGGGCGCTACTTTTAAGGTTACATTTAAAGTACCAGCTTGATCACTGGTTGACTTAATTGTTGATTTCACAAGTTCTGAGCAGGGGGAGAAATGACTAAAAATACAGTTCAGAAAAAAAAAAGACAAAAAGAAGAAGAAAAAGAAAGAGAGAGAGTGGTGAAGTGGAATGTGAGCGGAGAAAATAAAGTATTAGATGTATACACTTGACTTTTCTTGACATGTGAAAGTGTTAAAAGTCACAGCTCATCAATAAAGTATGTGGACAGTGAATGAGGGGAGTGACAGGCATTGCATTCTTAAATAAAGTACAATGGAGAGACAAACGACTCTGCCAGAGAGTTTGCATGTTAGTGAAAGGACGCCTCAATGGGAGCTGGATAATGAGCTGCCTGCCTGTCATTCCCCCTCGGCCTACACACAGGCACTCATACTGCTCCACACGGGGCCCCTCTATACAAATCCTACACTTCCTAGGATGCCCCCCTCTACAAAGAGACCCCCACACTCCTCCTACACATTGGGCCCCTGTCCACCCTGGTGCACACCTGCATTGCTTGTCTACAACCTGCCTATAGATACATCTCTACATAGGATGATTATAATATTCCCACAGAACACTCTACAGAACATTCTACAGAACATTCTACAGAACCTGCAATATCTGTGTCTTTCTATCTATAGTGGGGTAGAGAGAGAGAGAATGCATTACACCCAGCAAAATGATGATCTATCTATCTATCTATCTATCTATCTATCTATCTATCTATCTATCTATCTATCTATCTATCTATCTATCTATCTATCTATCTATCCATCTATCTATCTATCTGTTTCTCTATCTATCTATCTATCTATCTATCTATCTATCTATCTATCTATCTATCTATCTATCTATCTATCTATCTATCTATCTCTCACTACAACTGTTGTATATGTATATATATATAAAGATAGAAAGAAAGAAAGAAAGAGGATCTATCTATTTATCTCTCTCTCATCCTATACATCTATCTATCTATCTATCTATCTATCTATCTATCTATCTATCTATCTATCTATCTATCTATCTATCTATCTATCTATCTATCTATTTCTCTATCTATCTATCTATCTATCTATCTATCTATCTATCTATCTATCTATCTATCTATCTATCTATCTATCTATCTATCTATCATCAGTCTTTATGTTTATCTATCTATCTCTCACTACAACTGTTGTATAGAGAGAGAAAAAAAGAGGATCTATCTATTTATCTCTCTCATCCTATCTATCTATCTATCTATCTATCTATCTATCTATCTATCTATCTATCTATCTATCCTGCTATCACCAGTCTATCTATCTGTTTATCTATCTATCACCAGACTATCTATCTATCTATCTATCTATCTATCTATCTATCTATCTATCTATCTATCTATCATCAGTCTATATGTTTATCTATCTATCTATCTATCTATCTATCTATCTATCTATCTATCTATCTATCTCTCTCTCTCTCACTACAACTGTTGTATAGAGAGCAAAAAAAAGAGGATCTATCTATTTATCTCTCTCTCATCCTATCTATCTATCTATCTATCTATCTATCTATCTATCTATCTATCTATCTATCTATCATCAGTCTATATGTTTATCTATCTATCTATCTATCTATCTATCTATCTATCTATCTATCATCAGTCTATCTATCATATTTATCTATCTCCTTGTCCCTCTCACATAAGTTTCTTTTCTTTTCTTTCTCCATCGTCATTGGTCTGATCTATCTATTTATCAGTCTATCTATCTATCTATCTATCTATCTATCTATCTATCTATCTATCCTTCTATCACCAGACTATCTATCTATCTATCTATCTATCTATCTATCTATCTATCTATCTATCTATCTATCCTTCTATCACCAGTCTATCTATCTATCTATTTATCTATCACCAGACTATCTATCTATCTATCTATCTATCTATCTATCTATCTATCTATCTATCTATCTATCTTTTCTGGACCATTCAGACTGTGACAACCAGTATCAGGGGAATTACAGATCAAACCCCTATCCTTCCCTAATTCTTCCTATACTCAGACATTACTCTGGAGTAATCAGGGAAGTTTATCTTCTCCCACAAAGTTGTATTTTACAATCCAATGACTACATGATAATGTCCTCACTACTTGTTCTTATATTCCATTTTTTATCTTCTCTCAATTGGATGTATTATC